>NW_024884142.1:100450100-100496947 GCF_019232065.1 Centrocercus urophasianus
AAAGAAAGAAAGAAAGAAAGAAAGAAAGAAAGAAAGAAAGAAAGAAAAGAAGCAGAGAATACTCCCAAGAATAAGATCCCAAGAGTATGAATAGCTGTTTTTATCAGATTGAATAGATACCTGTCAGATGTATAGAAGCTGGAGTGTGCAAGGTTAGGCAGCCTGGCGAGTATGAATGATGCAGAGACTGTGATGAATGCTGAGCATTTTACAGGGTTTTACACTCATAGGACAAAATATGCACAAGGAAAGAGTTTTGTGCCAGTATTGATGGTTTTTCTTGTATTCTGTACCTGCAAAAAAAAAAAAAAGAAAAAAAAGAAAAAAGAGCCAAACAATGTTTAGTGCTCTTACAATTTTCTCCTTTAATGAGATAATTTCATTATTCCTTCATTTTGGATTCTAGAACAAGCAGAAAGCAGAATAACAGTTAACCTGGACTTTCTAAAAATAGACTAATTTACATTTTTATTAGTATGTCTGGTTTTCTAGACAAGGATTAACAATGTGATACAAATCAACACTGTTAAAAAGCAGCAGATTCAGTATTCTTGGGCACCATGAGAATATATAAACAAAACTAAAAAATCTGGTGTTGGTTCAGAAGTTGGAAAGTGGGTGAACAGCTGATGAAGGCAGTGAGTTGTAGTGGAACGTAACTGGTGTGCTAATGGTATCAAGTCTGTGTGTGTGTGTGTGTGTGTGTGTGTTCTGTGTTAGTGAACGTGGGGGAAAAATGCAATGTGATGATGTAAGAGATGTGAGTCGGGGACTGCGTCAGGCTGGTGAACAGAAAGACCTGAATGACTTGAAAGAGTACGCTAACAGAAACAGAGCCCTGTGGTGAGGTCTTAGCAGAAGGGATAGGGGGGTGCTAATATCACTGTGCTGTGTGCAGTTCTGACAGTGGGAATGTGCAGGATGTTCGAGAAATGTAGCTGGAGCAGCTTCAGATGGAGTGAATGCAGTAATCAGGGTGGGAGTGCTTCGTGCAGGCAGATGGAACCTGTCATCCATTTGAAAAGAAACCAAGGCATTTGAAAATGTCATCTCTGTTATAGGGGTAAGCACTTGGGGTCACAGCAGAAAGAACATCCAGTTTTAGCTGAAGGATAATGCTTAGATAAGAGCAGGGGTTTTGCTGGCCCAAGAAATCAATCACTTGGAAGGTGAGGCAGGGTTTGTGAACGCATAAATGATCATGTGGCAGAACTGCCTGCTGTAGCAGGTTTATTTGGATGATCAGGATGACCTATCAACAGTATATTCCTGAGGCCCTAAAAAGAATGTATATATATTGCATATGTAAATATAAATAGGTAGGAGATGGCTAATTTACAAGCATGAGTGTCTGATAAGCACCCTGGAATTGATACACACTGCTGTAGCTACTGATCAGGAAGTTGCTAAGGAAAAGCTGTGATGTTTGCTGAGTCCAATAAATATGTTTGTGAAAGACATTTATTTGTAAGTGGGTTTGGTGTGTAGAATAACATTAGACTGGAAACTTCTAAGCTGATTCTCCTCTTCCAGCAAAGACAATGGAAGAAACTGAGAGATGGAAGAGCTTTTTAGGTGAAAGACCAACTTTCCACTGTTTATTTTTATACTCAGTGCTATAGGGCCCAGTTTATATGGCAATATTCCAGGTGTAGCAGTAAGGCTTACAGTTACTTTGGTATTCGAATACAAAATGATGCTATCAGAAATTTATCAGTGTGCATGTTTATTGTCTCTTTACGAGTTTAATACTCTGAGACATTAAACTGACTTATTTCTTGTCCATGACTTGAAGTTACAGCATACAAAGGCCTTTCCCTTCTTACCAGAAAAAAAAAGAAGAAAAGAAGTGCTTGGTCTTAATGGAGAACATTTAAGAAAACAAAACAAAATGAGAAACCAACCAACCAAACAGAAAACCCAAAGTGCACGAACTGCAGTCTTGGTTCTACTTGTTATTTATTATCAAAATGAAAGTACAGTTCACTATTTCCTTGAAATGACTGAACTAGTTGGGTGAGTATTTTGTGGTAGGGAATGATTTCCTTTTGTGACATAAGTGTTTAACTGCTGGCAATTGGTTTTTGAAGAGGAGATGAGGGTATGATCAGAATGATAGATTGCAGAAGAAAAAAAAGTGGTAACTGCATATTATTGGTGTGTAAATAATAGGGTCAGAGGTGTCATTGTAGGGATAGGAAAAAGAAAATGGAGTAGGAGACTAAGATGAGAATATTGGAGATGAATTACAGAGAGGTGATGGAGGAATACTGGGAAAGATCAGTTAGGTATTCTGCAAGCAGAAGCAGAAAATGGTATTTGGTGCAGGAGTAAAGACCTCAGCTGATGAGTGTCTGAAGCAGCTGATGAGAATCATTGAAAGTTTTGGAATTAGCTGTTAATAACTCATTATCACTCCAAAGAGAAATGTCAAAATGGTCAAATTATATATTTTTTAAATTGCTCAGAACCGAATTGGAAATAAAACTTTTATCACTGCTTTACAATCTGGAAAATAAGTACTCTGGCCCACAAATTTGGATCAATTTTGTCCCTTCAGGATTGAATAGTAAAGCAAATGAGTCATATTCTTGATTTAAAAGAATATGAACCAAGACATTGTCACTTTCTTTGCAACTATTTGTACAGTCTGAACTTGATGACTGTAGAATGACTCAGGACAAGTGGAGCAAATTCAGTGTGACAGAACAGAATCTACTCTGGCATTTTCTGAGACATAAACCCAGATCCTACCATAATAACTACACTGGAACGGTATTCTGGATTCAGAGTAGTGAATAATATTATATATGGCCTGCTGACTTCTTTGCCACTATATTTTTGATTTTGCTTGGTGTAAATAGATTTAACTATTGTTGATAGATAGGCTACGCTTACTGGTGTAAAATACTCTTTGTGGTACACTTTGTCTTTCATTCCAAGTGCTTACAGAATGTCTTAGAACCCATCTGTAATACTGTGGGGCCTGGGGCCTCCAGCACAAGAAGGAGGAACAGGTCCAGAGGAGGGCACAGAGATGCTCAGTGTTGGAGCACCTCTCCTACGAAGAAAGGTTGAGGGACCTGGACTTGTTGAGCCTAGAGAAGAGAAGGCTCTGGGGTGACCTCATTGTGGTCTTCCTCTTCCTGAGGAGAGCTTCTGAGCAGGAGGGGCAGCCAGCCCATGGCAGGGGTTGGGGCTGGATGACCTTTATCTTCCCTTCCAACCCAAGCCATTCTATGATTTGTGTTTGTTATGGACATGCCAGAGCTATGTGCACGAGCTATCAACAGAGACTGTCTTTCCCCCCTTATTTCCTCAAATAAATACTGCTCAGGTTCATAAGTGGTGCAGTAATCCCCAGCCACATCATGCAGCATTTGTTAGCTCTATAAAATTGCTGAATGAGCAAATATGCTATGAGGAAACAAAAGATGCTGAGACTAAACAGGTATGAACAATTTACTTTTTGAGTTCTGTAGTAGATATGTATGTTATGTGAAATAACTGTAGTAAAACTCACTAAACATCTGAATGAAACCATCAGCTGTACAGCAACTGAAAGTTAAGTTTTGGAATGATCTACACAAGCCAGTGTGTGAAGTTGAGGTACCACAAGTCTCCTCTCTTTGATTTATACCTGTCATCTTAGTCAGTGGTCAAAGAGATTAATAAAGGCTGCCAGTGTGGGCTCACTGAGTTTTGACTTATGTCAAAATTGCTTGAAATTTACTGTCTGTTTGTTTTTTTTTTTAATGTCTTCGTTTTAGAAAGGAAAAATAATTCTTCAGTGGGTATCTGTCTTTAAAATGTGACTTCAGACATACTGACTCATAACTTTCTGTTCAGAAATCACTTTTCCATCTATCTAATTAAAAAAATGTTACATTTTGCTTGGCAAATTCTTGTTTCCCAACTGACTCTACTAATGCTGTGGTGTATCAGAAAATACCCGTGAAATAAGACATTCAGAGCATCACTAAGTGTGTAAGAACATGGCATTTAGATGAACCAGGTTCTGAGGAAAGGG
Organism: Centrocercus urophasianus; assembly: GCF_019232065.1. Lineage (NCBI taxonomy): Eukaryota > Metazoa > Chordata > Aves > Galliformes > Phasianidae > Centrocercus > Centrocercus urophasianus. Next base: position 100,454,131 of record NW_024884142.1, read on the forward strand.
TAAGCAATTCAGGCACTGAGGATGAATAGGTGGAGCGCTGAGCTCTGATCCTCGGTGCGTGAGAATATAACAAACTCCAAAAGAAAGAGCAGGAGGATCAGTCACTGGTCTCTAGCTAGATGGTTTCAGTGTGTTGCTCCTGTTTTCTACATGGCTGCTTGGTATTTACAGATCTTGGCATAGCTGAGCTATTGTCTTCCTTCCCTGGGATTTAAATACAGAGGGTTTCCACTAAGTTCAGTGGGTATGTTTGAGTGAGAACAACCACCTCATGATGGTCATTCTGTTTAGGGCCTCTTTTCTGGATATACGTTTTGATGAAGTGTTTTGGAACTTTCAGGAATAGAAAAAGAGTACCAGCCTAGCAGTCATATTTCTGGATTGGTTTAGCGGAAGAACTGTCACTTTGAGTTAATTTTGGTCTAATTAGTTTCTCTTCAAAAAAGGACATCTCTCGTAGGTCTGAGTATGAGCTTTCGCTGTGGCATTTTGCATAGCTTTTCCCTTGCCTCTAAATGAAATTACTGCAGTTTATCTGCTCTATGAATATTAGCCTACGTAACTGTTTAGTTCTTAAATGGTATGGCTGCAGAAAGAGTTCAGAAAAGTGGTTTAAAATAGATCGTGTATATGCAAATAACAGTAGTGTGGAAGCACCCAGAAGATTTATGACTTATTCATGTGGAATAAGAGAAGAGACAGCAAAGCAGAGCAGGAAGAATAGGAAATGTAAGAATTTGGAACCTGACGGAGGCACAGAATTTCTGTACTTAGAAAACTGGTATCAGATGTATTGTGGGCTGAGCAGCAGTGGCAGGAGAGCTTTCTGTGAACTGGTTCTACCAACCAAGTGCAGAAATCAGCAGCAGTCTGTAAGAAGTGAGAACCTTCACAAAGTTCTTCACTATTAGGTGATGATATCTGATTGGATTGCACTTTGTACACCATCATATATATACTTGCTATCTATTAGCAGAGTTATAAGCTGTTGGCTTTTTTATTTTTTTTCAAAATAGACTTTATGGAGAGCACCCGTCTGCAGGAATGACTTTATTTTCTTTTAACTGTGTGTGTTAGGAATTGCCTCCCTGACAAGAGGTGTTTCTTTCTGTCTGCCCACCATATTGAGTGTACAGCTATGAGAGCTAAACACTTCTGCTCGCAGAGTTCAGTCATTCCCTAATTCTGGCTATAGAACACTAATGTTTTAGCATGGAAACGAGGAAGTACCCCTGTTTTAAAAACATGCATCTGGTAGTCGTGAAGTTCTAAGAACCATCCTAATGTACAGATATCAGAAACTGCTTTTGAGACTGCTTGGCCAAACTGTGCTGTCAGAGGACAGCCACTCGCAGACCCCATTTGCTAACCGAGTGCCCTACTACCCCTGGCTGTGCTGATAAGTGCCCCACTGTGCTCTTTGCAGCGCTGATGTCGTGCTAATGAAGGGCTGTCTCACTGATTCTCTTCTCCTTTTTCCCAACCATCTCTGAAGTAGATTAATGAAAGCAAGTCTAGACTGATTTCTTTTTAAGACTGCTCAGACGTGTTCTTTCTCTCGCTCCTGTTTTGTCAGCATCATGTTTAGGGTTTTATTCTCTGCAGGTAGGGCATTTGTTAATCTGTCTTCCATAAAATCAGTCACATATGAGGACAAAACAGTCATAGCAAAGCACACCTGGCCAGAAAAACAGGAATGGTAAATCTGCACCTTTATGTGCCTGGTAACGCTATGTTAGCAACAAGTCAATTCAGATTTCTGCTACAATGATTTCCATCTCTTAGTTTTGTTAAAAGAATTTGCTGGAGAGCAGCTGCAGTTTTGTGTTTCTTGATTCCATCCATATTTATTTGGAGTAGACAAGGGATTGAAGGGCCAACACCCTCGCTGAATATGCTGGAATCAGAAGAGATTGCTGCTATCACCAATTGCATTACAAGAGAGCAGTGTGGAATGCATGCGTTAGCACTCTTGCAGACCAGTGTCTTAGGGCTGAACTGCATTGTCTTCAACTAAAAAAATGTTGTCACATGAATTACTATTTTAATCGTAGAATTATAGAATCATAGAATGGCTCAGGTTGGAGCAGCCTGAAAGATCACCCAGCCCCACCCCTGCCATGGGCTGGCTGCCACCTACCAGCTCAGGCTGCCCAGGGCCCATCCAACCTGGCCTTGGGCACCTCCAGGGATGGGGCACCCACAGGCTGTCCCTTCCTTCTGTGGTGTCTGCTGCACCACTCAACTTGGTGTTATCAGCAAACTTGCTGAGAGTGCACTCGATCCCACTGTGTGTGCCATTGATAAAGATGTTGAAGAGTTATGGTCCTAAGATCCCAACCTTCTGGCTGTGAACATCCAACCAGTTTTTTATCCATGTCCAGACCAGGCTGGATGGGGCTGTGAGCAGCCTGGTCTAGAGGGAGGTGTCCCTACCTATAGCAGTGGAGTTGGAAGTAGATGATCTTCAAAGTCCCTTCCAACCCAAACCATTCTATGATACCATGACTTCAAATCTGTACCTCTCCAACTTAGAGATAAGGATGTGCTGTGGGACCATGTCAAAGGCCTTGTACAAATCCAGGCATATGAGTTCAGTTGCCCTTCCTGTGTCCATCAGTGCTGCCACTTCATCATAGAAGGACAGATACAGGACAGGCTAGGCACAATCTGCCCTTGAAGCCAAGAAGTTTTTATAAATTCTAATGCTGGAAAGCACTGAACAATCTAATGTATTTTCTCAACTAGCAGAGCCTGATACACTTGAAATAAGAATAGTGCTGCTCTGACACTCTAAGGCATTATGTGGGCTAACAGGAAGCTTAAATCTTTCAAGTCCAGAGAGAGAGGCTCCCAAGATGGTAATTTCAGAGCAATCTGAGAAATGAAGGGAATAGGACAGAGATTATACAGTGCTCAAAGTCTTCAAACAAACAAACAAACAAGCCCACAAGACCTGACAATTGTGATAATTAGAAGAAAGACAAAAAGGGAGACATTTCCCTTAGCAGAGGACAATTTTGTGTCTGCCCTGCTTTATGGAGGACGTGCTGCTTGCTCAGGGCTCTTTTTCTCCACAGAAATTGAAGAAGATTCATTCTACAAGAGACAGCAAAGCCAAAAGTAGAGGTGTTGCTGTCTGCCTAGGCAGATTTGGGGTTCCAAAGTTCTCTGGTGGCAAAGAGAAGAGAATGGCATTTGAAGTAGAGTGGTGTTTTTCATTGCAGCTAGAACTAGCCACCTGCAGGCGGTCTTTCCTCCAAGTTGTGGGGAGAATGAGAATGGCAGTTGCTGGTTCTTTTTCTCTACTGGATGGGGGAGAAGAACATAGAAAAATATGTTATCACAGGCAATAATCCTTCAGGAAATCATTGGAACCCCAAGTGGGAGACTTGATTTTTTAGGGAGGTTCTCTCCAAATAGAATATTTGGATTTATTCTGTACTGCTAAGTTTGCATGGTGGAAAACAAAAAGCCAAATATAGAACCGTGACAAAAAGCCAAATATAGAACCTTGCTAAAGATTTTGGAGGAAGGCAAAAGAGACAATTAGGGAACTGCTCTCAGTTTTCTCATCCAACCTGTAGCAAAATAGAGATATTTTGGAGGTGACTGATGAAATTCAGAGTGACGTTGATGTGCCATGGCTATCTATTCCTGTACCTAAACCTGTCCTGATCACTGGTAACACGTACCCTTGTGGCAGAAATCTTTCAGGCTCTTCTAGGAATGATCTTGGCTCTCTTTTCTGTCTGATGTTGGCCATGTGTCAAGGCAGATGGAAATGGCCTGTTACAGGATGCTGTGATCATCCATCTGTGTCCAAGGAAGGAGACTGCTCTGAAATGCAAGCTCTTCCCCTTGGCAATACAAATTCATTGGTCCTAATATGACCCTGGCCATTATTCTGTGACTTCCATCAGTGATTTTAGCCTGGTGGGAGCCCTTAAATTGCATCCCTGGAGGCTGCAGACTGTACTGAATGTGTAGTACTGGAGCCCCAAATTGGAGACTTGTAGACTGCAGCAGTACAGATAAAGTATATTGGAGTAATAACTTGTTTTGTTGTGTCAGCTACACTGCAGAGCATTTCTATTAAGTTCCAAGTGGATTCTCCAAGCACTGACTCCCACTAGGAAAATGAAGGTGTTCAGTTTTATTAGGAAAAAAAATAATCACAATAATCAGCTGAGTTAAAGCATTTATGCAGTTAATGGTTGGATGCCAGTCCATGCTCCATCTATTGGTGTGATGAGCTTGAGCAGTCCTGCTTTTCATGGCTCGGTCTCTGGGCAGTGCAGATTTGCTGTAGTAGCTCCTACATAACCCAACAGTCAGTGTGAGAGCATGGCAGGGGCAAAGGGTTGTGACTGTTCCTGGTGATTTTCAGCTGCTCTGACAGCAGAGTGTGGCCACAGAGGAGTGGTACAATCTGCTCTAAATTGCACTGAGACTTGACTGTGGAACAGACCCAGGACTGAGGATGTGTAAAGAGCATCCTGCTGCCCTTTACCCCTCGGCTAGAGTTGAGCAATGCTCAGTGCAGCTGGACGTCTCACCCACCCAGACTGATACAATAACTGGTCTGTGAGAATGTTCATACCAATTAAATCTTATCATCAAATCATTCTGTTCCATCACTCCATTTAATTAGCCATGGTCTTTGGTATTTCAGCAATGCTGTGCCATGCCAAAAAATGAAAGTATTCCTCGTGCTGTACACACCCAACAACTGTCAGCTGGAGTCCAATCAACAAATATTTCTCCCGCACCAGAGCAGTATTGCTAGAAAACATGATCACCCACTTCTGGTTTTTCAAACCAAAATGAGTTAAAGGCCATTCTTTTCTCATCTGGGTGATCAGCCTCTGCTGTATGAGAAGAGGTGGGTTTCTCATCAGCTCTCTGCTGGGTTTTGTGTGACTCACGACAATTCATGCTCACAAATAAGACGCAGCTCCCTGAGTGTTATTCGGTAGTATAGCCTTTCTGTTTATGAAAGACAGATGCAGGAAGGCTGTGAAGAAGCTTGTGTTAAGCACCAGTTAGCAGGCAGTGGTGTGAGTCAGAACCACCACTGAGACCCTTGTCTGCAGCAGGTGCCACTGACTTTGTGAGTGCATATTAGACGAAGGTCTGACCTCATTTGATTTTTCTGTGATTGAAAACCTCCAAACCAGACTGATCATCTCCCTCTGCTTTAATGGAAGAAAAAGAAAGGGGAAAAAAAAAAAAAAAAAGCCTGGTTTAGCAATCTGTGTGCTAAATGGGTGGAGTTTTCTTTCTTTCCAATTGAATAGCTCTTGTGAGTAAGTGTGGTTGGAGAGCACTGTGGCCTGCAGAATCCAGCCTGGGAAGCCTGGAAGAGACAGTGAGGGGGAGCATTAGGAACAAATTAACAAAGCATTGTAAAGATTAGTTGCCTGATACCCACTGCTACTGAGATGCATTTTCACTGCCAGTGAGAAAGGGGCTACCAACCTGCCATTTGACAAGAAATCAGTTAATTCCATGGAAATATGATCTATTTTAATAGCACCACCACAAATCTGTGCTATGCCATCTGAGGCATTTGTCAGATGTGACAAGGCACTCAGCCTATTTTTGTCATGCAGCAAATCCTTTTTCCTATTCTACTTGTGGTTAAGTCCCATCCTTAGATATGAGCTCACTCCTCTTTCACTTACATGGAAATGTTGGGCAAATGTCTAAAGGTAGAATTTGGCTGTGATCTGAATGGATGACAACAGTAATCTTCTTGGAGATAGGGAACTCAAAGGACACAAACAGGTGCTGCTGAACATCTAACCTGCATAGATGTATTCATAAGTCAGTCATGGTGCTGGTTGCATCTTACAGTGCCAAGATATGTTCAAAAGTTTGTCCATACAAGGGTAAAAGAGGAACCTATTTCTCTTGATTGCCCATTTAGAACCTTAATCATAGTGAGAGACTTTCTCTTGCCAAGAAGTCCTGTTCATGGTTTCTGTCTGCTATATATTACAGGTGGAATGTGCTTCTACTTACTTGTCTTCCACGTGAAAGCCTCTCTCTTGATGTAAACCACAGCAGAGCTTGCTAGAATGTACATTATCAATAGTAACTCCTATTGCTATTAGGCTTCCAACAGGCTTGTGGACCCATGGCTTTACTGAAAGCTATGGAAAAGCGCACATTTATCTCCACAGAGCCACAATTTCATTTTAAGGTTGTGGACCTGAGTCTGAGATGCATGAGGCCTTTGTCCCAAGTGACTTCAAAATACGTTGGTACACCACTAACAGCAGCACTGAGTTCAGAGCAGGCCCCTCCTCTCTCTTCAGGAATTTAATTGCTTTTGCACCCCTTTGCTGTTTTGTGCTGCATAAGCCCAGCAAACCAAACCAGACTCGCATTCTCTGCAAAAATTTGCCTTCTTGATCGTTCAATCTCCAAATCAGCCACATGAGTTCAATAAAAATCCTTTTGATTTTTCTCCTCGTGATACAGGCCTCCTTGCATTGCGGTTTCATTGAGACAGGGCCGTTACGTCTGCAGTCAAATATTCACTCTTAAACCTTTCCCCTCGCTTCTCTTGCTGAGACTGCCAATGTGTGGAGATTTTTTGGACTCCCAGGGGTGATTAGCAGCTGGCACAGCCTTACTGTGCAAGTAGAGTTTTGAGTTTCCCCTGCTGTTGCTTTAAGCTGAATGATATCCGCGTTGGTTAGATAATGCGTGGAAAGACCTTTTACTCAGAAGTCAAGCTTGGTCAGGTGCAGGGTGTCCCAAACAGCTGTCACTGTGCAGAGGCTCTCGTGCTTGCTGGGGCATGTAAATGTCTTCCCTCCCCTTCACAGTGGGCTCTAGAGATCTCTTCATTAATAAATGTAAGTCCAAATAATGAACGATTTTGGATGATGGATGGGCGGTGTTGTGCACACACCCAGAATATGTCATTTCCAATGAAAAGGAAAGCAATTGTTTCCATATGTTGGCACACTCGTAATGTTGGTGTTGAGCCAGTTGTCTGGCTGCGATCAGGCAGCAGCATCTTGCAGTGATGGAAGATTATACCTTAGAAGTGGGGTGCTAACTGGCCGTATTCCTTAAAAGGATATAAACACTGAACACTTACCCAGGATGTAATTTATGGCCCCAGTATGTTTTGACTTTACATAGATGAAAAAATAGCCCTTTTGTGTATGTGTATATGCATAAAAATTCCTTCCTTCTCAACCCCCCTCCCCAAAAAGGAATCCAGTAGAACAATAGCTGATGCTGCTTTGTGTGCTAACTTAGCAGCACGGGCTATTGCCTGCCAAGACTGAAAAGAATTCACCCTTTCTGAAACCAGCTTCTTGTAGGTATTTCAACAGCCATTTGACAGCAGGCTCTCTGGTGGTAATTAATATTTTAGACATAATTTGATTTTTCTGAGATCTAGCCTTGTTAGCTTGCTCAGCTGAAATGCAGATTCTTTGAGCAGATTTGAGATGTCCTGCACCTACCATACCTATACCATACTATACCATCTGTGTGGTTTTTATTTTTGTTTTATATTCTGTGAAATGTCAATCTAGTTGCACACTACTCCACAAATAGATTAATACAATTTTCAAACCTTAGAGATGAATCATAGAATCACAGGATCATAGAATGGCTTGAGCTGCCAAGGACCTTAAAGCCCTCCTAGCCCCTGCCATGGGCTGGCTGCCCCCCACCAGCTCAGGCTGCCCAGGGCCCATCCAACCTGGCCTTGGGCACCTCCAGGGATGGGGCACCACAGCTCTGAACAGCACTGCCGGGGCCTCACTGCCCTGTGAGTGAAGAATTTCATCCTAACCTTTAACCTAAATCTCCCCTCTTTTAGTTTAAAGCCATTCCCTCTTGTCCTATCTGTATCAGACTGTGTAACGACCGTCCTGCTTTAACTCCCTTCAAGTACAGGAAGGCCGCAGTGAGGTCTCCCCAGAGCCTTCTCTTCTTCAGGCTGAACAAGCCCAGCTCACTCAGCCTGTCTTCATAGGAGAGGTGCTCCAATCCTCTGAGCATTGATTTCATGACTGACGATCATGAAATACCACCATGCTAAGGCCTTGCTACCTCCTGCTGCATCAAGCACCTAGAGAGGTGCTAAGCTGAAGGCTGCTGGATAGGATATCTTTAACATAAAGAAGTTCCCCAACTGCCTACAGCTTCCTCATCCACCTCCACTGGGGCAAAGCTGCCTGATTCTGATCCAGCCATCAGCAAAGATCAGAGCATCCTTCCTGAAGCATCCACAGCAGCAGTGCAAAACATGCAGTGAATATTGCATGTGTACTGTGTGACCCCATTTAAAGAACACTCCGGCAGGTTTTGAGAGAGGTGTGGACTTCTTCCTGTGTCCTTTTCAATGATCTCAGCATGGAGCTTAAAAAAAGGCAATCTTTCACTCCCTAAATTGCGAGCAGTTGTCAAGCTTCTAGTTCTGCAGCCAAAAAAAGCTTTTGCAACTGTGAGACACAGTGGGCAGGATCGTTCAAATCGCTGCAGCAAAGCTAATTCCTCCAGATGTGAATAATGAACATATCAAATCACTTTCCAACACATAAAATACAAGGAAATGAACAGATAAGCATTGTAACTCAGTCTGGAGATGTTTGCAGTGATGTTGGAGCACCTTGGAGATGTGTATTGACTGTCCTTGTGATCCTCATCCTTGACAGCTCATGTGCATGTAGACTACAAAGATAACTGTAGTTCTCTTCCTGAGATGTCTTGTGCTGATGTAAAACGAAAGAAGGAAGGCCAATTTGTTTTTCTTATTTTCAGTTGAGATCCCAGGTTTTAGGTTACTTATTGGAACTGATATTAAAGCTCTCTACTGGAATATTTATGTATTCTGAATTTATTTCTGATACCTAGAATTCTAATGGGAGATGTGAATGGATGTCTTTTTATAGAAGATTAATTTGAAAAATTAATGTAATGAAATATATTAGGTTAGATAATGCGTTTGGTAGCTAACAAAACTTATTTTGTGTCTATTTCACAGATAGTTTTGGTCTTCCATGTGGTTGTTCAGATAATGAGGAGGAAGTCCTTACTACTTTCATGTGAGTCATATGCACACTCAAAATACTAACAATGGCATTATCACATATGGTTTTGAGCAGTTCAGATTCCATCCTGTCCTGCAGAAAGACATCTTCCATGCAGCAAAAGAACAGTCTGTGGAACTGATAGCAGTACTGTATTCATAGCAACTACCATGGTTGATATGAACGTATTTTCTTCTGTTTTCCAGTATGAGAATTGGGAACTAGAATTTCCACCTGCTTTTATTTTTCAGGCTTATAAAATCTTCCTCAGTTGCATTTCTAGATTCAATTATTATACACTGCCATCAGGAATTAGATAGGCAGTTTATCAAAGTAAATGCTTCCTTCTACATCCATAAGGAGAGTTAATTCCAAATGTGTGTCTTTCCTGCACAGGAAGCTGTAGCTTTCCCCAGGCATGCTTCAAGCTTTTAAGGCTTCTTGGGCAGCATGAGTCTGTGTGTGTGTGTAGACCAGCACCAGAATCACAGAATCACTGGGTTTGGAAGGGATCTCAGGAGATCCCCCAGTCCGACCCCTGCTTTAGCAGGATCTCTACAGCTCTAGAATTGCTGAATGAGTGGCCCAAAACTGTCAGTGCTCTACTTGAATGTTTAGATCTGCTCTAGCTTCAGAATCATGTTAGTACCAATTAACTACTTTGAGCATATCTTCAAACAGCGCATTTCTCAGTACTGACTGTATGACAGCCTAGCAAGCTGCACCCTGTTAATTACAACCCCGCTGGGACAACTGGTTTGCAAAAAGACTGTCAAATCCATTTCATGGAGAGGTGTGCCTGCTCCTCCCTCCCTTCTCCTGCTATCCCAGGCACTTAGGCTGCCAGTTGTGCTGACCTTGAGGAACTCACACTGAGGACCTCCATTTCCCTATCTTCTCAGTGGCATATCTTATTTCTTCTACTATTACTTTAACTAAGGATTTGGGGTTATCAGACTTAAAGATTTGCATTCCTGATCCGGCCTTTGCTGCTTTATGAGGCGGATGGGCCACTATTTCTGTATGATGGTGCATGTTACCAAAATAAATGTCCTTGAATTAGCTGGTTTGGTTACTGGAAGCAGTTTAGCTGTAGCAGTGGGAGAGTTTGCAGTAGGCCAGTTGTGTTTCTTTTATGGTTTTGGTTGTTATTGGTTATTTTTCCCTCAGGAAGTGTATGACCTTTTGAAGCATGTACTTTTTCATAGTTAATAGTAGATGCTGCTCATTATACCCATGAACTGTTATTATCAAACATTCACTACTGTCATACATACTTTTCAGTAGGAGTAGAACCTCTCAGGAGATACAGATCTTGGTCCAGCCTTAGAATAGCAGTAAGTCAGCATCTCTTCATGTGCTGCCAGCAGTATCCTAGGGGTGTCAGCTTGTAAACTCATGTGATTGCAGCAGTTCTCCTGCATTCAGGGCTTGTTTGTTAGGATTTTGTCTGCTAGTGACTCTAATGACTTATCTGCTACTACTGTGTAGATGGAAGAGCAGTGTCCTACATTTCAGCAGTGGCTCATGAGACAGCCTGACCCACTTGAGACACTTGAAGGAGTCCTACTTTTTGGAAACCCCTAAGCAGTTGCCCCCCACTGGATCTGGCCCTATGCCGTGTCTCAGGCTGACAGTTCCAAACTGCTGGTCATTTTGGAGAATTTGGTGTGGGGCATTTGAATTGAGCCTGACGTTTGTTCCTGTCATCCCCTCCCCTGGATATGCCCTAGTTCAGTGTAATAGGTCAATCAGTGCTTCATTAAAAATTAACAGCGGAAAATTTTCGTGTTCACTTAGGGGGCAACACCGTTGTGTTGATGGATGAAAAACTGCCTGAAATGTTGCTCGTGAAGATGTGATGGGAAGTGGAACAGCATCAACGATGGTGCAGTTTCTAATTCGTCCTGCAGAGGGGGCGGGTAAGAGAAAGAGGTAAAACTGCATCCCCCACTTTGTTTCCGTGGGGAAACAAAGGTACCCTAAGAAGGATAGTGCAGCTGCCAGAGGGTCTGACGGCCCTTTCCTGGTGTGTGCTTTGAAAGTGACCACGCTGAAATGCACTTCCTACTCCTTCACACCTGGCCTCATCCTCACCTCAGCAACACCTCTGCTCTGCAGCCAGGTCAGTGGTGCTGCCCCTCAGCAAAGCCATGAGCTCCCATCACACACACAGCTGTGGCTGAGTGTCCAACAGGCTGTGGTCGCTTTCCTTTGTGGTAATTGTGGTCTTGCTGTCTGTCAATGTGCCTTCAGCAGCCCGAGGACAGCAGCTGACACCTCTTTGGTGCGGAGCATAGCATGTCTTCATGGGCTGCCCAGGAACATGTGATGTGAGTCCTATGACGTGGCATTCATTTTTCAGTTCCATTTGCAGCTCCTGGAGCACCCAATGGCTCAGTGCAGTGGCAGACCTCCTTTTAGCTATCAATACGATGCCAAAAAACCCACTGGTGAGCCTATCTGAGGAAAGGTGAGACAATGTGCATCCTGTATGATTAATAACATCCAGGAAGGCGGAGGAGCACATTTATCCCAGAATTTCCGACTGTCCGTTTAATACTGAGATCTGCTGTCAGATGTTTTAGAATTGCTAGCAGTTAATATTAATGGCATGCTCTTTTGTCCTGCTTGTACATGCTCCATCTTTGTGTTTGTGTCTACTGTAGCACCCAAGGCTTCCTGTAGTCTTGATAAACAACAACCTCATGATAAATCACACGGTTTGGATTTCTAAAGGCTCTGTTTATGTTTTGACTTCACTGAACCCGACCGTCTTTGCGTGGAGAAAAGCTGGAATGAGTACAATGAGAACAAGGGCGAATGTGTAAGGGTCTGTTTTGATTGTGTGTGACAGTGGGGGGCAGGCAGCCCGCAGCAGGGGGCTGGAGCACGGTCATCCTCAAGGTCCCCTCCAACCTAAGCCATTCTGTGATTCTATGAACTTCTGCCAGGCCTCGGGAATTTGTAGGTACGGTTATGCATTTCTTAATAATCAACAACTCTACAAATAGGACACCGATCCGTAGAGTGGGATAATCTTCAAGGAGATCCAAAGCACAAAATTTAGTTGTCACAAATATTTTGAGAGATGCGGGCTCTGTTTGTTTTCACTTCTGTTCGTTTGGAAAATGAAAATCTCGTGTGTCGCTGATGAGCAAAAGCATTCGGGATGCAGTCATACATCTCCTGGCCTACAAAAGCAGCAGTTCAGAATTGTATCCATGGCAACCTGTGTAGCAAGAAATGAAATCTGATATGAATAGACTCGTACAGAGGAGCCGTATGCAAGTCACACACTCTGTGAGGCAGAGCGGTTGAACCAGGGAAAATAAGATGCATTTTCTTTTACTTGTTGCTTCTTTCCAAGTATTCCCGCCGTGCCCCATTTCATGAATAAAACGGGCTGACAAGCCAGCTATTATTCCGTTGCCTTCAGCTATTCGGACCTGGTCCAATGGCCGATAGAGACGCCGAGAAACAAGCGCAAGCTTTGCCAGCACTTGAGCTAATAAATGAACTCAGCTCACAGCTGCATCTACGAGCTGCTTATGTTCCCCTGGTTAATGTCAACCTTGTTTCCCTTTCCAGAGACATGGAGCTTTTGTGTGTGCAGAGATAAAACCAGCAAGTGGTCGATAGTTCCTAAGGGAACAGAAATATTCCTGAGTGCTAGAGAGTCGTGTTCCGCAGAATGGCCAAAAACAGAGAGAGGAAACTCAGTGAAAAGCCGAGTGACCTCACCCAGCCTCTTCCTGCAGAATTCCTAGGAGACGGTAGGCTCTGAAAATCACTTATCAAAACCAGACGTCAGAGAAACAGCAAAGGCATGGCCCAGAATTCCTGTGTGAGGACACGAAAGTTCAGGCGTTTCTCAGACAACTGCAGTGGATGTCTGTCCCGCTGGGGAGGAGCCCTTTGCAGTGCAGCGCCCTTCGGTCCGTGGGTTTCCTACTGTCCATAAAAACATGCAGACCCTGATAGCACCGTCAACAACTGAAACAAAAGCAGCCTAGAGTCAGGCCAGTGCCTTTGCTTATTCTAATATCAATAAGGCCAAACACACGCTGACACCAGCGAATTGTTGGAAGGAACACAATACTCCTTTGACATGCTAACAGCTGCACCACACTTTGATGTTTCTAGCAAACTCTCTAAAAGTTTATCAGGACTTGTTTTTTAGCAGTGGAATTTCGCTGCCCTCTCTGGAGCATCCCTGTCTCGAGTCCTTAGCATTTGATGATTTTTAAGTTGATGCTGCTGGTTAGAGATGGAACTCACTGCGATTCTTGAAGAGGTACTTCATTTTTTCAGATCATTTACAGCTCTTTTTCTTTGCTTCTTGCTAGGTCTTTGACATACATGATTTTGGAGTAGCCCATCTCTTTGGATGGGTTTCACATGCCATGTGGCGTCAGCTTGGGATAAATGGAACCTATTGTTGCTTCCATAGGAAACAATGACAGCCAAGAGGGACAATTTGCTGCAGTCCACAGGAATGCAAGAATAATATGTCACTGCTCTCTGCAGCTAGTGAGGAGAAACCATTGGAAGCAGACCTTCTGAGAAAGAAAGAATGCTTTTCTGAAACATTTTGTCTTAGAGCACATTAAACAAGAAAACAGCTAATTTACTGTAGGTTTTCCCTCCATACTAAAAGAAAACAGCTATTCAAAAGACCAAAAGGCGTATTTTATTAGCAATATTTATCCAGTATTTTTCCCTGCACTTTTCGCTGATATGCTCAACAGGTTTTTCCCTGCATTCATGTGTCAGGGATTCTCAAAATCATGTCAAAATTTTAACTTGCAGCTTTTTACAAACCCTACAAGAGCGAGTTATTGCCTGTAGCACTCAGACTGGCTCCTCTTACACACCCGAAGAGTTCATGGGTGCTCTCTGCTGCAGTGAGAGTAGTGAAAAATCAGCTGTCAGTCAGCTTTCTACTGTAAGACAGGCATGGTTCTCCTAGCTGTGGCAATCCTTCTATATCCACCTCCTTTACAAGCTTTCCTCTCAAAGTCAGGTAGGAAAATGAGAAATAATCTTTGGATTTATTTTTTTAATTATTTGAGATAATGTTTATTTAGCACTTTAGATCCTCTGTGCTATAGCCAACACTCAAACAAATCTATACTTCATGCTGTGATAATTCTTTACCTTCAGTTGACAGCCTAGTGTATGAAACCTCTCTAATTTAGCCACCAGCTGTGCAGACTCAGCTTCCAGTGGCATCAGTGAAAACTGCACTTGTTTACTAGCTGCATCTCCACCACCAACATTTGAAGGCACAGATCTTGCCAAAGAGATCAGCTCTTGTAGAGAGGAGATTTTCCTGATCCCGTTTGTTAAAACTTTTCATTTCTTATGAACTGTAACTTTTAAAGAAACTTTAAGGTTCAGATTGGATATTAGGAACAACTTCGTTTCCAAAAGTATGGTCAGGTGCTGGAGTGGGCTGCCCGGGGAGGTGGTGGGGTCATCATTCTGGAGGTGTTCAAGAAATGTTCATATGTGGTACTAAGGGACATGGTTTAGTGGGGAAATGGTGCTGGTGGGTGGACAGTTGGGCTGGATGATCTTGGAGGCCTTTTCCAACCTTGGTGATTCTGTGATTTGTATCATGTGGCAGGGAGGAGTGGTGAAGACAAATTAAAACACTGTGCAAACACTAACACAGACCTTGGGCAGGAGGAGACGGCCTTTTGGGGCACTAGGATGTTTTAAATAAATGTGCAGTGCCATTCCTCACATGACAGCACAGAAGAACATCCCTGCAGGCATTCAAGGCGTGGATGTGGCTCTGGGCAGCCTGGGCTGCTGGTTGGAGACCCTGCACATAGCAGAGGGTTGGAACTGGGTGAGCATTGTGGTCCTTTGCAACCCAGGCCATTCTATGATTCTGTGAGTAAAATGAGCTTGGCACTGATTTAACTGGGTGTTTGTATAACATGCACACAGATCCTAAAACTGTGTTCATGTGCCATTAAGTTTTACAAAAGACAATCTATATATAATCTCTAAAAGATAAACACCAGAATTATAATCAGTGGAAGAACATCCAAATAAAGCCTTTTTAGTCTCATCAATACCCAGAGCATCTTCACTGAACTACTTTGATTTTATCACCTCAGAAACACCTGAACTCCAATCCTTATCTGTAGCCCTGCACAATGCCAGCTGTGTTTTCTAAAATAAAACTGCATGAAAGGGTTTCTCTCTCATCTAGAGCTTCTTAGAGCCTCTGTCAATGCCATCTCACCTTTCTGACTGAATTCTGTATTCTGCAAGTAGAGGAAATATCATTAGAAGCACAAGTTCTTTATTATTACTTCAAATAATGAAGAAATGCATATTATGAGATAACAGGGCATGTTGGTGACAAATTAAATCAGAAAATTTGTTGCCACAGGGAAACCATTAGGCGTGTTGTGCTGAGACTGTGTGATATCTCTCATTAAAGTTAAAGGAAAGTTGATGTCACCTGAAAAAGAGTTGGACAATTAATATATGTCATCAGAGGAGTCTGAAGGAAGTCACAGTCCTAAACTTTACAATGAGATGGAATCAGCAGATGCCAGCGTTAGATTTCTCCCATTAAGACAAGTATAATTTTGAAATGATTAACAGTTGTTATTACTGTCTGTACAGCAATAGAAATGGCCAGACTGCCTAAATCCTTCCCAGTATAACTGGTTCCTGCTCATGAGTAACATTGCTACTCATAGCTTACATGAGTAAATGTTTCCAGGCTCTGATTCATATTTCCTACAAGCAGTGCACGTTGTGTGGTTTAATTCACACACCGTAATCAAACTATAAATACACACTGCACCACCACCCTGAGTACCTGTACTCCAGTCTTACTGATGGCTTCTCCTCTGTATCAGACCCACATTTTGAAGACACTTCACCTGTCCTGAGCTTCTCTAGTGGATTCAGAGTAACGTACTGGCTCCTTTGTGATGTCCTCTGCTGTGCACGTGGGAAGATCTGCTACCCAAGTATATTTACCTTCTCTGCTTTGTAAGCTCGATACAGATTTGTTGTTCCATTGATGCCTTTTGTTTTCATTAAGTGCTAATGAAAGCATTTCCCTACTCACTGTATAAATGGAGAAATCATAGTTCCATTTCATCCATACTATTTACATAATAGATGCGTTCTGAAAATACGTATGTTCTGAAAGTAGCTATAAGTGACATCATAAATATGCAACACTTACATGCAAATAAACTATGAGAAAACATTACTTTCTCCCAGGGTGTCTAAGAGTCAGCTTGCAGGTGAAATAACCTAAGGTGAAAACAGTCTGATCTTTGAAATGAATGAGGAGATAGCTAATGGTCACATCAATCCAGACACTTTCATGACTGAGACCTGCAGGAGCTGCAATTACAGCAAACTGGACATCAGTGGAATGAAAAATCAGTCACTGCAGCTTGGAGGCCTAAGCCAAAGTATGTCCAGCCAGAACTGCCCCATGTGCATCTCCAGCAAGCTGCTCTGCTCCTCCAGCCTTGGAGCCCCCAGAGGTTGCTCTCAGGAAAATGTTAGACCAGAAGAAAGCTGCAAGGAGGAATTTTATGAGTGCACTCTAGCAGAAGGCTCCTAAGCCTTCCCTCACAGATTTAGGGATGAGCGTGGGCTGTTACTAGGAAATGAAGGCAGTGTAGAAAAAGCATTGATCTTATATCTGTCCTTATTTTATTTTATTTTTTTAATCAGATGTCTTGTGAGCCAGAGACTAAAAAAATACAGTAAAATCTTTGAAATGTGCTTGCGTTTTAGGATTTATTTTATTTTATTTTATTCTGCAGTGGATACTAGAAACAGAAGTTACTGGTGTTGCAATCTAGAATGTGCACTTGAGCCTTCAAAGTGTTCACTGACTTTTTGTGACATTTGGATGTATTGTTAGGAACTCAGTCATAAGGAATGCCCTTAGAAGCTGTGCTGCCCAGTGTGTCTGGGTCATTGCTCTGGAGCTGAAGAACCCTTCAAGGCAACAGTGAGAGATAAAAGCAGTTCATTTGTTCTCACAGATCACCAGCCCAGCCTACAAGCAGCCATGCTCTCATGGTGAGGAGATGCAGATTATCTACCTCCATCCAAAAAAAAAAAAAAAAAGAAGAAGAAGAAGAAGAAAGAAAATGGATGAAGGAGAATTGGTGGCTGCACTTGTTGCTTCCACCCAATTCACACCCTGACCATCATCTGAAGTGAAACTCAGTGTGGAGAGGTGCAGAAAATCCATCTGGTCTAGGATTACTCTCCTTTAGGGACCAGATAGGCTGTGCTGTCTTTTGCCAGTGGCAAGGCTCTCATTAGCAGAGTAACTGTACAGCATGTGTACAGGCCCTACGAGGAATTTTAATGGCTAGGGGTGCGTTAGTGTTTGCAATCCTGCTGAGAAGTGTCCTTGCACTCATGCAGACCACCAGCCTCTATCGTGGTGTAGGTATGGAAAGCAGCAGCATCTCACAGTGAACTCAGCCTACCATAGGCACGGTCCAGCACAAAATAGCAAAGCTGGTTTCTTGTGGTTTCGAGCTGTCTTCTTTGCTCCTTCACACAGCTTCCTTCCCAGGCAGTGAGAAGCTCTTGCCAATGAGGTGTCAATGTCTTTCTGAATATTTAAATATAAAAGGGGCTTTTTAGTCCTTAGTTCAGCGCAGTGGGTAGGAGGTAGGTAGGTAGATGTGTGCACCTTTGTGATGTGAGTCACCAAGCTGCCTGCACACCTGGACAAGCCATGGTCTGTGGAGTCGGAAGGTCTTGAAAGGAAAGATGGAGGTGGCATGGACATGGAGGTGGCACAACATAGAGGTGGCAGCATTCAAGCTATTTTACATTTGAACCATGGAAGGAAGGCAGTGAATGATTAGCTATATTATTGCTGTAGCACTGATTTAACAGAACTTGTAAGATTTGATCAATACGGTTGTGATAGTGAATTTCTGAAACCTCTTGGTGCTAACCAGCAGTTGTGTATTTGCAATAGATTAGTCTGTCACTTGTGAGTCTAAAATGTGTTGTGCTGCACTGAGCTGACAGGTGCCTCATGAGGTTGGTTTTGCTTCCAGCCCATTGGCACACTCGTCAATTCTGTCTGTCTGTAATATGAATGCCAAAGCAGCTGAAATCCATAACCTAATGGCTTGTTACCAGACTTTATGTCCAGTCATATGCTGGGAATGGTATCCTGCCTTAGGCCGTGATTCACAAAACCACAGCACTGACAGTGTGTTTCCAAGGAGGGCAGGCTGCTGTTTGCATCTAGCAGTGCAGGAGAGGTGAAGCTCGGCCACTAGATGCAAATAGCAGTCGTAATGGGAACTTCACTGGTGAAGAGCAGTGAAGCAGCCCAAGTGTTAGTATTCGGGCATTATGTTGCACTGCCAGCTTAAGCAGTGAGATCCTCATATTTCTGTGATGTGTGGCATTATCTGAGTGCATCGTGGCAGTGGATGGTCAGCGTGTTAATAAGCAGTACTGCTCAGAATCGAAATCACTTGTAACAAACTTTCAAGTCTTTCCCAGCCAATCTTTATAGGCTGAGGTTGAAGCCAATAGAAATGCATCAATTGGAGTTGGATCAGTCCCTGTAACGACAATTCATGTTCTCATTGTCTCCAAGGGCTGTGGCTTTCATCTAGTTGCGAGTTAATGGAGTTGCAACGTTGGTTATTCCAGGCTAACAAAAGGAGTGGAGCCTCAGTTTGATACACATCTCTCATTTGTAATAAGTAGTGGGAGCAGGACAAAACTGCAGCCTTTGAAAAAGAACGCAGTCCTGCCATTGCATTTCTTTGGCATGTATCAATGGGGATTAAGCTGTGACCCATGGAAGTTCCTACTAGAACTCTTCTATGAATGCAATTGCTGTCACTGCACATGAGAGGGGAAGTGGTTTGTGCAACCACAGAGTATCTATAAAACACTGTGGTTCTAACCACGGGTGAAAGTGGGGAATGTCTGGTACAGAGTGAGTAAACAGCCAGGGTAATGACTAATGAGCCTGTTAGAGTCAAGATGTGTCATGTTTGCTCTAGGAGATTATCCTGTCGAACAAGTGCTGGTGAGCTGCTCACTGTCTTGACCAAGATTTTATTTAAATTCAGCAGTACCTAAAAAGTTACATTTATGGGGCGCTCTGTGGGTATTTTAGAATTCCTTCCTAGCACAGCTCAACAGTGCCTGAGCTCTTTACTCTGCCTCCAATCCCTCTCTGTTGTCCTGCGAGAGCAACATTCTTCACTGGGAAGATATTTGTCAGAACTTGAGAGGAGTTGTGAGAGCAATGAGAACTAAATAAGACTGATATTTCTTCAGTTTTTAATGACAGGAGAAAGTGAAGTTTACAGAAGCCAAGCAGCAGTTCTTATGCTGCCTGAGGCTTAGCTAAGGTGAGCATTGCACACAGGTTTGGCACTGATCTCCTCACTTATGTTCCCTTTAATCTTTCTCTGTTTCTTCCTCCCTTTACTCTACTGTCTGTGGAATGTCTCTGAAGGCAGTGTGAGCACCATCTTATACAAGGAGCACTGGGCTATTGCTCCGTGCTGTCTTGCAGATACTAATATGGAGAAAATAGTAAGACATTCACTGTATAAAACTGTTAAAACATTAGTATGTTTTAAATGATTTTTATCTCTAGGCTGAGTGATTTCTTAGAACACTGCAAGCGAATGATTCTGGAAGTTTGGGTTCTCCCTAGCAGAAATAGTGGAAGGAATTTGCTAGAACAGAATTGTTGGTATCTGTATTTAAGCACTCAGCTTGGACTCAGAAATCTGGGTTTAAAATTGGTAGCTCTGAGCTTCTCCATCCACACAGTGAATGTGACCCCATTCGTTCTTCTGAGCATCAGCACTTTGTAGGGACAATACTCTGCTGCATTGCAGGAATCTTGAGATCTCATCATTGGTTTAAGCTACCAAGGTACTACAATTATCACAGAATCACAGAACCATCTGAGCTGGAAGGGCCCTTAAAGACCAACTGATCCAACTCCCCTGCAGTGCACAGGGACACCCACAGCTCCAGCAGTGCTCAGACCTTGGCTGTCTGCAGGGATGGGGCACCTCCATCTCTCTGTGCAACCTGTGCCACTGCCTCACTGCCCTTATGGTAAAAACTTCTGCCTTACATCCAGTCTACATCTTGCCTCTTTTAGTTTGAAACCACTTCCCCTTGTCCTGTCACACAGTCCCTGTTGAAGAGTCTGTCCCCTTCCTTCTCACAGCCCTTTCAGATTCTGAAGGGCCACTCTCCAGTCTCCCCAGTTCCAGTAATGTTGGCAATATGACTAGATTGACTGTGCCAGCCATGCCTAGCTCTAATTAGCTGTACTGCAAATCTGCTGATGCAATAAAATGTTAAACAGAACCAAAATCTAAATCTCAGGAAGTGTCTCTGAATATTCTAACGTACATCTAAACTGCTGCCTCCCGGTCTCCTTGGCTACAGGAGCTTATGTCACTAATTGGTCAATGAGTCTACAGCACCATGGGTGACGTGGATGCAGCTAGAAGGCAGCAATTACAGCTTCTGAGATTTTGTGAAGAAATCGGTGAGAACTGACAGTTGGGTGTGTATTCAGAGAACTGAAGGCGGGTCTAATGAAGATCCTTGTGTTTGTTCACATAGATCTGCTGCCTAGTGAGGAGGAGGCCGGGGCTGCAGGATTACTGTAGGAACTGCATTTGGTAAATCAGGTGACAGAATCATTCACACAGACCAAAAATCTTTTGGAGAAGCCAGTTTTGAATGCTAGATGCACACCTCACTTGCGTGTGCTTGCACTTTCACATGATGCAGAATTTGTCCTTGGAGTAGAGGAGGCGTTTGCCGTGTATGCCATGAATCACTTTGTTGCTTTCTATGTAACAATTTAAAATAGTGAGTCAACTAATTGAGCTTGGAAAACAGTTTAATCCTAAACATAGGGCATCTTTTTTTTTTTTACTGTCAATAATGCTGCTTCGTGTACTATTCACAGATGTTAAAAAACACATTTGTAAGCTGTCTGATCTAGGAATGTGTGGACCCACAGAAGATGAGTATTATTTTGCAGCCTCCACCCCTGTTACTTCCAATTTGCTTCATCTCTGTCTTGTTTTATTACCATCTTCACAAACCTTCAGACAGACGGAGATAGAATTTGCTGAAATGATTTTCCTTATGCAGCTAACCTGTAGCAAAGATTCGTACTAGGAGCTTGTAACAGCACAACAGTGCATCCATTTCTGTGAGACAGGGTGTTCAGAGAGAAAACAGCAACCCGCTTCCTTTGTCTGACAAGAAACTTCTAAGGGCTGCATTCAGATAGCAAGGCCTCATCAGTAAAGTTGGCCTGACCTTAGTTCAGGGTTGGGGAGACTTCCCAGAGTGAGAAGCTCTGTGCCTGTAAGGTTCTGGTGTAGGGCTCTGCTGTGGCCTTAGGGTGCTGCTTGAAGGCTGCAGAGATGCATGGTGGTGAGTTCATTATTCCAGCAGCCCATGGTAAAACTCTCTTTAGTACCTACGACATTTTTGTGCCTGCTGTGTGAGCTCTGACACTGGCTGCTGTCTCCTACACTCCTGTTTCAAAGGAGGAACAGTCAAAGTCGGGTTGTTCTGTTGCACAAAGCCCTGTCCCTGTGGAGTGAGGCCATGCACGGCACAGGATGGTCAGCCTCTTTTCTGACCTCCGTCCCATCACCTTCCTGATAGCTTTGTAAGTAGAACCCAACAGAAGAGCCCATGGCTGGCCCATGGCTGGCCAGTGAAATCTTGCTGTTTTAATCAACAGTGCATTCCACAGTCTTCTGCTGAAACAGGGGCATGCAGATAATGGATATTTTATGTCAGTACTTTCTGCATATTGAGCAATATATTTCCCTACTTACATGTCAGAGCTTGAAATTATTATTCATTTTTAATGAGCTATAGCATGCATAGCTAATGCAGAAGCTTAATTTTAGGCACAGATTTTAGTTTTATCCAGTAGGAAACCATGTTTCTTGCTGCTATGAGTTGGGTTGAAACAAGGAGTCGATTGTTTGGTGGTGGTTCCAAGGTGCAGGTAAAAGTAATTGTCCTGATGCCTGAATATCAGCTGGTAGATGCTGTCACGTATGAACTGCCACATGTACAATGTAATGGTCTGTTCCACTGGCAAATTACAGAGCCTCCTAAGGGCTCACACCCCTGCAAGCTGGAATTAAAAATAAATCATCTGAAAGTGGGACTAGCTCGGTTAACAAAGAACACTCCAGTGTGGCTGGAGTGCCATTGTGTTCATTGACATCCTGCTATCTGGTAGCTAGAGAGCTTGTTCTAGCTGAGCTGGTTGCCCAGCACTACCTACTGAGGATTTACAAGGGCTGCTCTGACTATAATACCTCCTGTTTTATGATGTCAGTCCACAAAGTCAGAGACTGGTGCTATGGCAGTAGGGGTTGAACATTCCCACCAATATTCTGTTCCATTTTGTTGCTGTGTGACAGATGGCAGCAGAGGGGCAGTTGGACAGAATGATGCCTGATGTGGAAGTGCAGATGAAGCAAAGGTGTGAAGCTGAATTTCTCTATGGGGAAAAAAAGGCACCACTGACATTCTTTGATGCTTGGTGAATGTTGATGGAGACCAGCCAGTAGATGTGAACACAGGGAGGGGTGGGTGACACATTTCAGCAATGGTGACAGTGGGTCATCTCCGCTGGCGCAGATTTTTGTGAGTGTGGCATGCAGGTTCTTGTTCATCATTGCAAACATGGATAGATAATGGTGGTGCTTATGTTGAAAAATAGTGCTCTGCGGTACTCTATCAAACAGTGCTGTTTTCCCTTTGTAGCTGTAGTAGTTTCCCTGGAAATATTGAGAGGCATTACTTTTGGAGTAACCTACATAGGATCTAAAGACCCCACCCAGTGGTAAATTCAGCAGTATAGTTGCCATGCTAAAGGAAAGTGCCTCCCTAGCTCAGAATTCAGCCTATTTGGTCAAAACCTGTTTGATCAATTTGTAAAACCATAAAACCTGATCTTAATGTTCTGGTGGTAAAAAGTTTTGACAATGCTGGATGAGGGGTCCCAAGGAGTACCTCAGTTTTAATGGATTCTAGTGGTCCGAGTCCTCATCTGCTTCACAGCAGTTGTTATTGTCAGTGCATCACAAAATGTCACAGGGTACAAATGTAAGAGGTCCAGCTCTCAACCAAGCCAGACAACAAGATTCTAGACAACGAGACAGAAATGCAATAAGAGGGGATACTCCCTGCTTTGTTTTCTGTTTTCTGTTGTATCTTTACCTGTTTGGCTCACCGTGATGTGATAGTTCCTCAGTTCCCATTCCATGCTCTGTAGTTAGTTGGGAGGATAGTGTAGACTTCTCTTTGTTTCTCCTAGTTCTGTCTTTTATTTTGTTGTTTATTTTAAAATTTCCAGCAGTGAAGGATAAGTTTAAATTACTGTATTTACACTGATTGCAAGTGGCAGAGCAACACCAAGGCCTTTCTGCCCCTGGAGCCTTTTATGGCTGGTAAGCATATTTATTCATCTAGAAGCACCCTTGTTAATTCTCCCTGTCCTTTCTAGTTGTTTATTCACTCATTAAAGATGAGAAACAATAGGAGGTGATCTTACAGTAGCACCAGTGACACACTACAATTGAAGAGCTGTGCTTCTAAGAGCTCTACTCTCCTTCCCTAGACCAAAAAGAAAAGAAAGACCTGAGCAAACTCAGTAGGTAGGAGGTATGATATGAAGCTCGTTTAATTCATGTAATTAAATACAGAGGTTTGCAAGATGAAAGGGGACCTGGGTAAATTAAAAGAAAAGCCCACATGGAACGTATCCATCTCCTGAGCAGATTCATAGGAATTAAAATGATGTGAAGCCTTAGCATTGAAGGAAAGATAAAAATGGCTGGGTATGAGCCATTGGCCAGAACACACTTCTGGTTTGAATTCAGCAGTGAGTAAAATCTCTGTGCTTACAGCCTTACATCAGTGAAATGCAGTGGTAGCTGTCTTTCCAGCATAAAGAAAATAACTGTCAAAGTCATTCAGAATCTTTCTGCTGCAATTAGATGGTGCTGGATTGGGGTGAGTGTGTGTCCAAAAGACATGTGCCACCATTTTAGCTGAACAGGAAGACCACAAGACACTCAGGACTGTGTTCTCGTGTGTCTCATCCCTGGAATAAAGTGCAGCAGGGTGGGTGAATGGCGGGACTTCGTGGTCTCTTCCAACCTTAATGGTTCTGTGATTCTGTGATTCAGCGAATCAGAAACTTTTGCAGCGTTGAAATCAAAGCAAATAGAGGGAGTGAAATGTGCAGAAAATGAAGGCACATTGCTGTGAGAGTTATAGCAAAGACACTGAGACAAACTCAAACCTGAAATAGGTGAGGGTGATTCACATGGACTTAAGTGGCAGCTGAAGCTGTTCAGACTTGTGTAGAGATTGGGCCAGTTTAGCTTGAAGTATTTTCAATGCCACACGTGAGAGCATCTCTACTTGCTCAGGGAGTGGTTTTCTTTGCAAGAAGGCTTTTGTTTTGATCGTTGGGATTTTCCACACTGCCAGCTGAGTTCAAGGCACTTCAGCATCTGCAAGGCACCATCCATGAGTGTCAAGGAGATCCGGAACTGAGGGCAAAAAGCAGATTTTAGAGGAAGAACACGTACTTGACTTTGTGCGTTTTCCTTGTATCCTCCCTGCAACAAAAGTTACCGCTCCATCCAGATACACGTGCAGGATGAGCGCGTCTCCATGTGCACTCTGAGTGCTTCAGTTATGGGTCTGTACTGAACATGAAGATCAGTCCTTACTGGTAATGAGCAGAGATTCCCACGTTCCCAGGGAGTGGGACACGTTAAGCCTGGCAAAACTTTATGAAATTAAGATGATGAGTTGATCGTTAGGGTTTACTGCTAATTAATTTTCAATGTATGGCTAGCCTTGTTCCTGTCTCAAAAGAGCTTTATGTTCCCACCAGCAGCCATAATTTTCGAAGCCCATGGACCACTGTTGTTAATTCTAATGAGGAAAGGGTTGCTTCAGCACTGACAGATACTGCAGAGGCTGTGAGCAAATGTGCTCTGCTGCAGTATTTCCCCCCTGGATGTCAGCACGTAGCTGCCTGCTGGTGAGTTAGGTATCCTTTACACGCATTTCTTTCTCTTCTGACTGCAAGAACAACTCAGCCTTCTCCATTAGACAATTCTCAGATATTAATTGCAGGTTTATTAGCTGGCTCAGAAGTGTTCATTGGTGTGAGAGCCGTAGGGCCTGGCTTTAAGCAGTGGAAGAGCACCCCAGTGAGCTCGATATGGCTAAGCATTTCCTGAACAGAGCTGCAAAAGAGGTGAGCATCTGGTGGAATTAATGGCCTGTAATTTTTCTGGAGGTGATTGCTGAGTGAGAACTGCTGCGGCAGAGCAGAGATCAGAAGGGTGAGAACAGGTTTTCTTTTTTCACCAAAAAAATGTAAAGCAAAAAAGTCACACATGGAGGCTATCTTAAGGCATTGATATCTCCCCAAAGTTTCAGCTCACAAGAAGAGATTTTATGAAAAATTCAGGTGGGCTTTGCCAATAAATGACACAGATACACTGCCTGCCACTTCCAGTTTTCTCCCTTACCTCAACTTTTAACTCTTATCCTATGTATGTGTTTCAAGTTAAACATATTTTTTCAGACTTTCAACTGAAGTATTTCAGCTGTTTGTATTTCAGCTGTTTCTTGTGTGCATCCTATCTTATGTGTTGTTTGTTTGTTCCAATAGTTTGTTAAAATGTACTGGCATGCTGTTGCTTAGGAAAGCTGTTAGTACAGATCTGTTGCTTTACTGCTTCAGTGGAATTAGCCCAAGTTTAGTCATTATTGAACCTCAAAACACCTGCAATGTCACCTACTAAGGAGACACTTGTTAGAGATTGCCAGCCAAGCTCAGAGAAGAGTCTGTTTTTAGAAACATGTTCAAACACAGGCACACCTGTGGGCAAGCCTCGGTGCTGATTCCTCTTCCAATTGATGGGCAAAAGCTGTGAATTATAAAATACAGGGAAACAGGGTTTCCTGTCTTCTTACCAATTCCTGGGCTCCTGTACTAGCTGCAGCAAATGAAGAGAGATAGCAAGCTCATTGGAGGCAGGGGATGGAAATAAGAAGGAGAAGTAATGAGAGAAGTAGATGTAACACTGATAGGTACACAGCTGGGATTTAAGACCAACACAGGTTTTTTGGGAAGAGTAAAATCTGGAGCCAAAGGTGAGCAAAGAGAAGAATCAAAGAAATTACAAATCCTGAGTTTGGCTATGTAAAGAGAGATTAGAAGCCAAAGCCTGGGGTCTGTGTGAGGGGTAGGAAGCAGTGGGGTATCTTTATTGAGAGCACCGAAGGCAAAAAATGCAAGCAAATGAGAAATGGTGTATTAAGAGCTAAAAGGAAGGCATGTATTAAAATGAGGAGAAAAGTATATCAGCCTGTTGCTTTTTGGGGACCATGTTTCCTGGAAACACAACACTGGAGTCCAATGGAAAAATAGTGAGTAATAGCAGATAATACAAAAGAAAAAGTCTGAATTAAAATTGTACAAACGATTGTTTGGAAAGAAGTGGGGTGTCTGCAGCTCAGGCTGCTTCTTGGGTGGAGACCATAGGCGCTGAGAGGTGGGAAGCAGGCCTGGCTGGGCCAGGTCCCATGGCCTCTGCTGCATTCAGTCATGCAGGGCTCAGCTCCTCCCAGGCACGGCAGCCAACAGGCACCGCTCCCTTGCTGTGCCTGCAGTAAACAGCAGTGTTTTTCTGGAATATCTGCACAACTAGCGTGGGTTTTCAGAGTTCTCCACTAAATGTCCATGAAAAGATTTCCTGATTGCTGCACAAGTTGGCTGGATGTTCTTCTCAGACCTGATTGCCCACCAATATTATCAGATATCAGCGAGATCCTCACTGGAGTAAAGCTGCTCTGCTGCATGTAATGAAGTCCTGCCCACCACAGTCTGAGGAATGCCAATACAGTAGGAAAATGCCTGCCTTAGGACGTGTTTTCGGGTTGGATTTTAGGGCAAACTTTTAGCATAGTTGAAGAGGTGTGTAGGAAAAGACAGGGACATTGTGGAGGCTGTGGCTGTCAAAATAGGTCTTGGTGCTGCGCTGGGACTGGCAGATGGGCTGAGCAGTCCTCTGGGATCCTTCCCACTTCTGTTTTTCTTTGAGTTCAAGGCACTGTAAGGTCAGACTCTCCCCTTTGCTTTTTGCTAATGGCAGTTTTCCAGATGCTTTTATCTATATGCACACATGAGAAAGGTTCTGTCCTGAGGAACTGAGTGAGGCTACCAAATCCAGCCAGCACTCTGACTGCAGGTCTCGCAGGGCTCTCTCTTTGATGCATGCATTCAAAGCCTGCTGTGCACAGGAACTTTTTGCAAAATACTTAAGAACTGTCCTAAGCACTTCTTCACCCAGTGTCTCCAGTGCCACAATTTCATTCCTTGTAAGTATGGGCAAGGTGTTAATATTCTTGGCCGGCTGGCAACCTTACGAATACCTTTGACATCGAGCTTGGCTGTGTTTCTTGTTGGGTCTGCCAAACATTTTTTAGATGTCAAGCTCTGGGATTTATATGCTGGGAAGCACATGATATTCTGAGGACGTAGAGTTAACCAGTTTTGCACAAAATGTGCTAGTTACATAAAAGTCATATTTTAAAATGAAATTGGTGCCTTATGGAAAATCCTAAGTAAAGAACCAGGAACTGGAGCTCTGTTTATGCACAGTGCAGATGCATCCCTAAGGTTGGCTTTGCAGGCTTCTCTGCCATTGTACGTCACCGTGCTTCAAGTTCATCCAGGAGGTAAACAGCTAACTGAATTTCCATCTCCACTCTCCTAAAGAAAACGTTATCTGTGGCAGATTCTATTTTGTTTTCCACTTAGGATGTCTGTCTGAGGATCTCATTTCCAAAAGCCTAGGTAACCAAGTAATGCTAGGCATTTTGAAGCTTAGACTAATGGCTTTCTCCCCAGATCCCCTGAAGTTCCATTGCTTTGGGTTCGTGAGCAGAAGAGAGCTTTATTTGAGGAAGATGTCCTACTCTTCACTTGGTCCACCCGCTCGTTTCACTGCCACTGTTGCTAGCTTTGAACTTCCAAATCCCTCCAGAAAAGGAGGTTGAATTGTCTGTCAAGAGATTGCATAAAAAAAAGACAAGTGGGCCAACGTTTTCCATTTGCCCCTTAGATTTTGAGCTTTCAGAGAGATGCATTTTCAAGTATTTTCTACCACTAAGAAAGAAAGTAAGTGTATTTTAAGTGTATTTTTTCTCTGATGGATAGAACAGCATGACCTGTAAATAGAGCTGATACTCTCACACAATCACTCGGTGCCAGTAGCTGGGTCTTCAGAAGGAATGTCGAGGATCTGACAATTTCTATTAAAACTGCAAGAGCTGCAACACAGCAGCTCTACTGTCTCTGTCAGAAAAAAAAGATGGCTGTGGGATAAAATGATCTCTATTGGCAGGAGTTCTCTGTGTGAGCCTCTTCCTGGATCAGAGTCCCCACCAGAGAAGCTGCTGTTGCTCATCATCATTACATTAACGTAACGTCTCCCCTGGTCCCTCAGCTTTACCCCAGAGAGGGGTAAGTCTTTAAAATGAGACAACTGGAAAACTGAATTGTGATAATATGATCTGGGGGTGGCAAGATGTGAATCTGTCACAAAAAAATGCTGTTATTTCTGATAACATCTTACCTGGGACAAGGATTGCTTTCAGAGCCTTTGCAACCTCTTGTATCACTGAAGCTTTCTATATTCATGGTTTGCTGTGTGGACTGCAAGGCTCGTGAAAGGCTGTGTTCAGATGGTGACGTTACCTCACCCCTGGATCAGTCTCTAAGTTGTGCATGGGGAGGTTCAGGCTGGCTGCTAGGAACAATTCCTTGTCCCAAAGAGCAGTGAGGCAGTGGCACAGCTGCCCAGGGAGCGGTGGGGTCACCTGGAGGTGCCCCAGAGCCGTGGGATGAGGCACTGAGGGACGTGGGCAATGGGTTGGACTGGATGATCTCAGAGGTCTTTTCCAACCTTAATGATTGTATGATTAAGTGCAGTGTCTTTCTTTATCAATTGTTATTATGCGCACAACGGAAGTATATTCATTGTAACTTTATTTTAGTTACTAGAAAGTAAGATCATAGAATCATAGAATCATAGAATCACCAAGGTTGGAAAAGACCTAAAAGATCACCCAGTCCAACCGTTCACCTATTCCCAATAGCTCCCACTAAACCATGTCCCTCAACACAACATCCAGTCTTTCCTTGAACACTCCCAGGGTCGGTGACTCCACCACCTCCCTGGGCATCCATTCCAGTGCCTGACCACCCTTTCTGAAAAGTAATACTTCCTCATGTCCAGCCTGAATCTCCCCTGCCGTAGCTTGAAGCCATTCCCCCTGCTCCTATCACTGATGACATGAGAGAAGAGGCCGACCCCCAGCTCACTACAACCTCCCTTCAGGAAGTTATAGAGAGCAATGAGGTCTCCCCTGAGCCTCCTCTTCTCCAGGCTGAACATTCCCAGCTCCTTCAGCCTCTCCTCATATGGCCTGTGTTCCAGACCCCTCACCAGCTTTGTTGCCCTCCTTTGAACACGTTCCAGGGCCTCAATATCTTTCTTGCAGTGAGGGGCCCAAAACTGGACACAGTACTCGAGGATATATTCCCACACAAGATATTCCCACACAACTGCTGAGGAATGGAAGCTCATGTTACCATTCTTGCCACCAGCTTTTCGGAACTGCAGAGAAGATTTGATTAGAAGCTTTTATGAATTTCAGAGTGTGAAGATACATTGGATGGATACGCCTTCACTGTGGAAGTAGATATGAGTTATTACTAGGCACGTTCCACAATGGAAAGTCTCAATTTCTAGGTGGATGTGGATTCACCCTGAACATGTCTTTGTTTACCTGTAGGATTGCTTCCTGCTTTTTCTTATCAAAGACATTCAGCTGTGAATTAAAATAAAGAGGCAGGCTATGATGTTACTGTCCTTAAGGGATGTGAGGAGGCCTTCTTGCAGTGCTCTGAAGGAGCTGAACAACTCTCCAGGGTTGTATGAAGTAACAGACTTCCTTACATAACTCAGTTGTTAGTTCAACTCCCTTGAAGCAGGGGGAATCAGAGCTACCTGACCTGTTTTGAGTGGTGTTTAGCCTGGTTTCTCATAGAATTGCACATCTGTGTCCTTCTCTTCCCTGGTATCTTTTGAAACTATTGGCCAAAGTCAACAGTGTGTGGTTGGAAGGAAA
The DNA here is from genome assembly GCF_019232065.1 of Centrocercus urophasianus. Taxonomy (NCBI): domain Eukaryota; kingdom Metazoa; phylum Chordata; class Aves; order Galliformes; family Phasianidae; genus Centrocercus; species Centrocercus urophasianus. The sequence goes on from NW_024884142.1 coordinate 100,484,499, forward strand.
GATTTTTCAGTGGTAATTAAGCTCTTAGCTTTTACCTAAAAGTAGGAGGTCAGGGAGAGGGTTGGCTGGGTTTGAGCATCTACACTTCTGCTTGTAATCTTTTTACTCTTTCATTCATTCTTTCTCCTTAGGTTCTCTGAGGATTTTAATATGGTTTTAGAAAGAATAAATATCAGAATTCAACTGTTTGACTTGAAGATGAAAGTAAGGCTTAATTTGTATTCACCTGTCAAATGTTGGAAGTGAATGAAGTGTGTGCAGACTTTTTTATCTCTAAGAAGGAACCACCATGATTGTCTGGTTCCCATCACGTGTGTTCTCAAAGTTCCATGAAGAATTTCTTCTTCTGGACAGAAGTTTATGCTGAGGCCAGAGGACCACTTTCAATAATGCACTGTATTCTAAAATTTGCTAGAGACCTCATGATATCTCAGGACATCCCAAAGTGGCTGATTCTAGTAATTGATTACTCCCAGAGGTAGAAAATGTGCGTTTTATTTCTAGTGAATTTATCTACTCTCAATTTCAGTTGATGGATCTTGTATTTTCCTGATTGATTTAGATCTGAAGCGTATCCTGTATTCAGTACATAGAAAGCCGAGTAGGTCATTTCTTGACCTCTGCTTGATAAATTAGATTAAATATCTTGATTTGATAGATATCATCTTGTAAACCTAGAATCATTTCATAGTTCTTTCTGCTCCTTTCCCCATATTCCACCTTTTTTTTCCTTCAAAAGTAGCCCTCAGAAGCAGGGACAGCATTCCAGCATAGTCACAATAATGACAGAAGTAGCAGCATTCTTTCCTCCTGCAGAACAAATGAGGTAGTTGAGCCAGATCCTTCCCCTGTCATAACATGAAGGTCAGTTGTGAAGATTTCTGAATATGTGAAATTAAATAATTTAGTCTTCCTACCTAAAGAAAATAGCAGTGGAACAGATCATAGAATCATAGAATGGCTTCGGTTGGAAGGCAGCTTAAAGCTCATCCGGCCCCAACCCCTGCCATGGGCTGGCTGCCTCCCACCAGCTCAGGCTGCCCAGGGCCCATCCAACCTGGCCTTGGGCACCTCCAGGGATGGGGCACCACAGCTCTGCCAGGGCCTCACTGCCCTCTGAGTGAAGAATTTCTGCCTGACATCCCATCTAAATCTCCCCCTCTGTTAATTTAAAGCCAGTCCCCCTTGTCCTATTGCTAAGATAGAGATGAGCATATCTCTATTGATTTCAGTGACCTTTATGTTAGTTACGAATTGGTTCTCTGGTAATAAAATATTTAGGTTCATCCAGGATAGAAGAATCACGAATGTTTTCACAGAAGGGCCTTCTCAGTTTAAAAAAAAACAAACAAAACATAGGGTAAATTCCACACTTTTCAGCATACTGCTTCTTGAAATACGAATAGCTTAGGCATCCTCCTCTGCCCCAGACCAATAAATCAAAAACAAATACAATGTTGTGAAATAAGAGCATTTGTGCCAATGAAATTATTCCAGGGAACGGCAACCAGAGACACAGCGATCTTTCAGGTGAAGTGCATATATGTGCATAAGATTTTTTTGCCCCAGTGATTATACATCAGGAGAGCACCAGAGAAATATGAACAAAGGACGAGGTTCTGTTTTTCAGCTTTGCCTGTGGAAGAATCCAAACTTTTTGTCAAAATCAGCACATCATTACAAGCTATTGAAGCCAGTTTAAAGCTTCCATTGAGAGCCATTCGCTGAGAGCATGAGTCACTGCCTGTGTGCAGAATCATGCAGTGATTGATGCGGCCAGCGAAGGGCTGTTAGCAGAGAGCCTTAAAAAAGATGGAAGTGTAGTTTACATGTTGGGCACAATTAATCCCGGGTGTAATTCTAGCTGAAATTCTTTATCGGTCCTGAGTTGGTGGCAAATTCAAGTTTTAATTGTGCTGCTGTGATGCATCTGTCTCTGTGGCTGTTGCGATCAAATGGCATTTTAAGGACACATTCATTGGCCTAGAGGTGTTTGCTCTGTTCCAGGCAATATGCAATGCCCTCAGCGTGTTCCTGTTGGCTGCTTGCTCTTGAGGCAGCACAGAGACATCCAAATGTTAAGCGGGGTCTCTTGAAAGCACTCTGAAATACTTCTGCAAAGCCCTTGCAATACGTGCAGCACTGATTCTGCTGGCAGGGCCGGTGGTGCTTTCTGGCAGCCTGCAGCACAGCCGCGGTTCTGCAGCTCTGTGAGGCTCCAGCCCTTGTTGCTGCCTGCTGAAGTGACCCTTCCCTTGCACAGCTGCAGCACCGTGCTTGCGGTGGCGTCCCTGGGTGCTCTCTGCTCTGTGGGAACACTGCAGAGTGCAGTGATACTTCACCTCCCTCATCTTGCTCCCAGCTACATCCATCCTGCCCTGCCCTTCCTTCAGCTGCCCCTCTTCCCGCTGGGGATACGCACTGATAATCTACCCCCAGGGACTCATCTGGACCAAGAATATTTAGAAATATCCGTCATCCTTTTAAGAATGCTTCTGATTCTGGAACTTGCTCCCATCTAGGCTAGTGGGGAACAACTGTTCCAAGTAGGGAACTATCGAGACTGCTTTCCAGTGTTAAGCAGTTCGAGGTTATAAGTCAGCAAACTGCAGCTACTGTAGAAGCAGTAAAGCATATAAGAAAAATGGGTAAAATGAGAACAGAGCTAAGAATAAATAGGCCAGGCAGCCTCGAGTACTAGATGAGGAATAAATGAATTACTGCATTGTTGCCAAACCCGCCTCGCTGCTTGGGCTAGCAGAGGTCAGAGCTGCAAGCTACAGAAGATGGCAAAAGACAGTCTCCATTCATTGAGCAATGAATCTGCATTATCTCAGCTTGAACTGTCCCTTACTGTAGGACTGATTTTCCTCTGAGAGCTAAGGCCAGATTAAAGCAAGCATTTATTCATTTGCATTCCATTTCTGGATTGCATGGAGCATGCTGGAATAGGAAAGTGGATTTGTGAGGACGCTCTAGTGCAAGGTAAGGAACAGTCAGGGCAAAGTGAGTCCGGGAGGGAGCTGCTCACCACTGAGTGCTTCCTACGGTACCTTGGTGGGTTTTGCCTTGGTGGGTGCAGAGCACTGGTCACACAGCCCTTCTGAGGTCTGGTCCCCTTCTGAGACAGCTGGAGAACCTGGGAGGCAGCCGCGAAGCACGGCGCTTTCTCTTGCTTACGTCTGATGCAAAAGCACAACTGAACCATGAGCAGTGCAAGAGAATCTTTATGTGAGGTTCAACAAATTCTGCTTTAGCTCCCGTGAAAACAAACCCCTGCCCTGCAGGATGAACATGGCACGTTGGGTTGGATTGTTTCATTGGCAGAAGGACTGAGGTAACAGCTGAACTAGCAGGGCCTATCTGTGAGGCTCCAGGGAGCATGGGGCTGGTGGGCTTTTCCATGTTTTATTTTCCTATATGCTCTTATTAATATGCCTTACTCTGGCTCTCAGGTTGCTGCTGGAACAGGAAACTCGTTCTTTCTATGGTCCCCTCGCTGGGGCCACTCGTGTGTTAGTTACTGTCAGTGGTCATGGTGTGTTACCAGCGGGTGGATGGTGGGCCTGTGGCCCTCAGAAGTGCTGGCTGGAGGCTGTGACTGCTCCTTCTGATATTACTAGATTGGAATCTGATGGGTGAAAAGCTGTGAAATCTGTTTCTCATCCCCAGACCTGTTAGTTGCTGGGACCCAACTGTGACTCTTTGTGAAAGGGCTTTAGAAACAAAACAGGAGTACAAAAGAGTTCCGCAATGTTTATTTGTGTTGTTGACTTGCACTGTGTTCACAGGAGGAAAAAAACATCCCAGGCTTCTGCTTGAACAGAATCAGAATCCCCAAGTGTGCACGAGGTTACCACCACTAGCAGCAGTTGTGCTTTATTGCTTTTTTTTTTTTTAGGTCCCCTATGAATCTCTCACTTTTAAAAGAAAGAGAAAATATCCAGACTGCCCCAAATGACTGCATTCTTATGTCATTGTCCTTTGTCATTTTCTTTCATTTTGCACACTTATAAAAACGTAACTGCTGTACGTAGATTTTTAATCCAAGTGAAACGTGTGCCCTGAATTCTTCACCTTAATTGGAAAGGTATTGATCACTTTCCCTGTTTTCACCGTGGGCCCGATCCAAAGCTGGAGGAAGAACATTCCAGCAGTCATCAGCTCTGGTCTGTGTGTGACAGACACAGGGCTGGCTTTTTGCACGCAGTGGGAACAGTGGATTTTCCATTCTGTTATTTTCCTTTGTCAAAGGACATGGAGTTTATACCGGGTGATTTTTAAAAATTATTTATACAACTGTATCCTGATAAGATACAACTTCCTCCAGCTTAAACATTGCTACTGTTTGTTTCTATAGCATTCAGCAATGTTTAGGAGGCTGGAGGAGAGCTGTAACAGTGCAGTGGATGCTTTTCAAGAAATCCCCCCATTTATTTTCTTCTGAAAATGTTTGGTCAGATTCTGATCTCTGTTGCACACTGAATCAGCAGAACTGCCTCATAGCCACCAGTTGGCCTGAGTGTAAAGCAGCTGCCAGCAGGCCCTACAATAGGAGCAAGGCTGGAGAGATCACTGCTCTTTGGGAGAAGAAACATTTCCTAATGCACATTCTTTCCATTTGGATTGTATAGATGACAGTTCCTTGCACCACCAAGATGTGTTTTATGTAACCCCAGCCTTGGGTTTTGTTCAGCATTAGACCTAAACCTGGATCTAACCATTGCTGCATGCTCAAAATCTTCTGAGCTGAATCCAAACATCATGAATTCAGGTGATTGTGACAGCACTGTGTATTTTGAATAAGTAGATAGATGTTCCAGTCAGTTCCAGGCATTTCAGGGGAAAGGGGTGATAATTTATCTTTATCACCCTGTATGTTCCATCTTGAAATTCTGGCAGCGGGCTCTTGTCATATATAAATACCATTTTTCTATTCCAGGCTTCCATTTGCTAGAAATAATCGAACCACTGCAATGCATTGATTTGTAAAGTGCCTTGCAATATCTTGAGTGTGAAAGCAGATAAAATCAAATTCTGGTCTGTCAGCACCTTAAAAAAAAAAAAAAAGTCATCTCTGTGCTGAGAAAATTATGATGCTGTCACCTGTTTTTGAGCTGACATCTTCCAGTGGTATCACAAACACTCTAACAGTGCTTGGGAATTGGCAAAAACACTATAGCCAGTCTTGGATTTATGGATCGTGTCCTTCCCATCAGCTTTGCAGGCTTGCCTAGCAGCCTTTTTGTTTTCTTCCCAAGATCGAAAGCCTTTTGTAATAAACTGGATTGACAGCAAAATCAGGGTATTCAGATTTTTTTCATGAAAGCCAAATTTCACTTTTACTGCAAAGGATCCCATACCGGTTTGGAACTGATTCTTATTGAGGACTAGGGTACAACACAGTGTTTTCTAGGCCATTACAAACAGTCGTGCTGAGAGCATGTTTGTAGAGCTACTGATCAGAGGTACAAAAGTGGTGCATAACCAGCATCCTTTAGGTGCATCCTTCAGCTTGGATATTGGGAGCAGTTTCATTGCAGGCAGTGGCACAGCTGCCCAGGGAGTGGTGGGGTCACCTGGAGGAGTCCCAGAGCTGTGGGGATGTGGCACTGAGGGACGTGGGCATGGTGGGATGAGCTGGGGTTGCACTGGATGATCTCAGAGGTCTTTACCAGCCTTAATGATTCTGTGATAACTTTGGATATGGCTGGTGAGCACTTTGCATCGGCCAGTGTTACTATGGCTTACTGCAGTTTGCTCAGTGTATAAATTTTACATTTATTAAAAATATAATATAAAATTTTACATGTTTTTACGCCTAAGATCAAGAGCTTATAACAGTAACCTGGATAACAAAAAAATCATAACCTTGGAAGAACAGATGTATGCACAGTTAATTGGAAATAAAGGTGCCTTCCAAGAGGTGGGGCTCATGGAGAGGAAATACACAAGAACCATTACTAAGTTCTGCCATGTGTTGTTTTGATGGTTTTGTTTCTAGAGGATGAATATATTAAACAAACCTAAATTGCCATAGACTCTGGCAGTTCTGATAGTAATACACACTTGAAAGGCAAGAATAAAGCATTGTGACCTCTGGCTATCCATAATAAAGATAAGAATCGAGAGTAAGAGCCAAAGAAACTAGCCAAAAATTGAGAGTTAATTCTGCAACTCAACATCCCTCTCAGCCATCCTCTGTTTCTACTTCGTGATGAGATTTCTAACAAATGCATTGAATCCTATAAGCATAGATGAGCTGTTAATATCAGAATATTAGCAGACTTTTCCAAGTTCTCCTACCTTATCTGGTGTGCTGATGAGGGAGCAATCTTCTCTCACTGCAGGTAGGGTTTGTAACACTTTCACAGGATCACAGAATCCTGCAGCTGTTCAAGGAGATGGTGAACATGGTAAAATTAGTGTTGCCAGGTACAGCCTTGGAGAAGGAAGACCTGGATTCATATCCTCACTACAAACTTTAGATTTTTTTTTTTCCTCATCTAAAAGCAGTGTTTGGGCCTTGCATCCAAGCACGTAAGTTTCAAGAAGCATTTAAAAAATGCTGCATTGATAAGGTAGAAGCAATATTTTGCTGCTTTGGATAAGGAGCAAGAATGCGTGAGGTTTCGGGTTCACTTCTTTGGGTGAATTAGCAGATTCATTACTTTGGATTTTGACAAGTAACTATTTATAGGATGATCAGTGAAGCTAGCTTCAGACTTCATTTATAAATAGATGAGCATACATTTTCCTTCTATGCCAGAATTTTCCAAGCTGCAGTTTCATGCTTGCCTTGTTCTGATGAACATTGCTAGTGAATTGTGGAAGGGCATCAATAGAGGGCTGATGAAACTGCATTCAGCAGTAGATTCACCTTCCCAATTAGCAAACACAGCTTATCAATTCCCATTTTGAAAGTGATGGAGGAATTGTGGATTCTATTTGCCTGCACACAGGCAAGATGCTGATGACCCTACTGACAATGAGACTTTGGACTTCTACAATACTTAAGCATGTTTTGTGTGCAGTTTGAAAGTCAAATGTTATGAGAGGATGACTGAGAGTGGAGTTTAGAAGAAACCACAGTCCATGCTTGTAGCCACTAACATCTGGTTTTGGCTGTTTCTGCCTTTTTTGCCAGCTTCCCTCTGAATCTCACATCACCGCAAGTTCTTTGTGATCAGAGCAGTCCCATACCAGGCAGACAAAGACTGACGTTACTGTGCTTAAACTCCTTCCATAGGATGAGAGGGAAAGGCCTCAAGTTGCACCAGGGGAGGTTCAGGCTGGCTGTTAGGAGCAATTCCTTGTCCCAAAGAGCGGTGAGGCAGTGGCACAGCTGCCCAGGGAGCAGTGGGGTCACCTGGAGGTGCCCCAGAGCCGTGGGATGAGGCACTGAGGGACGTGGGCAGTGGGTATGGTGGGGTGGGTTGATGGCTGGACTGGATGATCTCAGAGGTCTTTTCCAACCTGAATGATTTCATGATTCAATGATTCTGTGATTCAATTTTCTTGGTATTCATTGCTGAGAGTTCAAAATAAAGAAGGCACATGTGGTAGGCCAGTACATTTTCAAAAGAGCAGTCTTTCTTGGAAGCAGGTGAGAGATCTCTACTAAATGATGTTCAAGATTTTGATCTCAGAAGAGGAATTCTTCTGATGCACGAGCACATGAGCTGCATTGACACCTTCTAGTACATAGAACTCAAAGTGCTCCACAAGGGTTCTTCTGAAAGGGAAAGGAACTTATATGTCACTGAAGTGTTCTGTATTACTTGCTCCTCATTAAATGTCAGACTTTTGGGGAAAACATTTAGTCTGTAATCAAATGTGCGTGTCCAGGTTGTACGTGCAAGCCTGCAGCAGCTCTCATTTTGCTAGCTAAGCCCTAACAGCAGGATAGCCCTGGTAGTGCACAGCTTGGTGTGCTGTGAGTGCTACTCTGCTTTGCAGGGCGGTTTTGTGCATTGCCCTTGGGCCCCCACTGCTGCAGCCAAGCTATTATTGGTGCCTGAGCTGGCTGGCGTAAGCCTACTTTGTGTCTGTCTGTGCAGCTTCAGGCATACCTTTGTCTGCAGTTGTAGACATTCTCTGTGATAGGGTTTCTGCCGTGTGGAGCCTGCAGGTCATGCAAGTAGGTCCCAAGACACTTATTCTATTTGTTAATGTACTGACTCAAACACAATGGAAATATCTGCAGGGATGTTGTGGTACTCTGGCCCTGTGCCTCCACCAGTTCTTGCTAATGCTTCCTGTTCCTCCCCAACGCTGCAGGCCCAGCACCAGGACTCCTGCCAGGACTCCTCCTGGACGCTGAAGATTGCTGTGATGCTGGCACAGAGTGCAGGAAGGCCATCTTCCCTTCACGCCGTCAGCATTTCCACCGCTGACTTTGGTGGCGTGGGAAGCAGAGAGCAACTGGTGAAGGCCAAGGCAAAGGTCTGTGTAAGTGCTATATGCTTGGGTAGTTTTACAGGGATTGAAGTATTGCGCATATGGCAGAGCAGGCCCTAAGCACATTGGAGGCTTGAGGTAGAGAAAATGGTGATGATGGCATCTGGGTGAGGGGAGTAGCTGGTCAGCCGTTCAGGCCCAGCACGTAGTCCAGGATCACAGAATCACAGAATGGTCTGAGCTGCAGGGGACCCCAAAGGCCATGCATTCCAACCCCTGCAGTGCATAGGGACACCCACAGCTCCAGCAGTGCTCACAGCCCGTCCAGCCTGACCTTGGCTGTGTGCAGGGATGGGGCACCTCCATCTCTCTGGGCAGCCTGTGCCACTGCCTCACTGCAGAAGATATAGTTTTGTGAAGAAATGTGTGCAGTGGAGAAGCCATTGTGCTGCTAAACAGGCTGTGCACGCAGTGAGGAAGTGATTTTTTTTCCTTTAAGTAAATTATTGCCCATCTTTGATTTTCCTTTCACGGTCTTGGCCAAGTCTGCCAAAGTCAGACAAAGCACGAGTCTAGATCTGTGCCTTTGAGCTTCATGATGGATATAAAACAGGGCACTTTGGGTGGAGGAAAGGTGTGCCTTGTGTGAGGAACGTCTTCCTCCTCAGTCACTGCGAACCTGTGTGACTGGAATCCAGGTAACACTTTTCTGACAACGTACTGCTTTTCAATGGTAGAGCTGGGAACATTTTGTCGCAGGGTTCATTTCTCTGTGTGTATTTCTTCTGTCTTTTTTGGTACCTGTCACCAACCTCAAGCAGAATTTTTCTAGTTTTAGTGTTGCCTTCCCAGTTATGGCTCTCTCAATATGTGATCTTGATCTGCAGGTTTTGTTTCCATTTGAGATACCTAACTTCAAACTCGGTTCCCACAAAGATACGACCGAAATGCTCTAAATCCTGAAGAGAGTAACAATCCACACAAAGCCCTTTCAGTTTGTTTCCAGCAGTGTGCTAGGTTATCTAAGGTGTAAGCTGCTTCAGGATAATCTCTCAGAGATTTTGGAATGTGTTTACTTTGACACACCCCCAGAGTGTCCTCCTCTCAGTGGAGGTGTTAATGTGTGTGATTGGTTTCTGTGGGGACAGAGTCTGACAGTGCTGTTGAGCATAGCAGAGTAGTAAATTTGCAAAAGAAAAAAGAAAAGATGTGATATTTCTCCATTTTCATGTGAAGTGGTGGGGTCACTGTCCCTGGAGGTGCTCAGGAACCATGGAGGTGTGGCACAGAGGTCAGTGGACATGGTGGGTAGGCTGGATGACCTTAAAGATGTTTTCCAGCCTTAATATTCTGATTCATTTGCAATAAATCCGTAGCTCTATGGACAAAATGCACAAGAAAGAGAATCCCCAGGCTTCCAAATCAAGGCTAACTACAAAGTAATGGGCAGAAAGGGAGTGACTTCACTTAACATTGCTTTGCTGACCCTTTCTACTTCATTTAATAATGGTTTCTAACAGTGTCACTCTTTCTATTCCTTTCAGTTTGATTAAAGGAAGGAGAGAGAGTGGCCACCAGTGAACAATTTGTCTGAGTTCACTTTCTGGAGTTAGGAGGTGCTGGCATTTTCACTTGTAAGTATTCCCACTTTGTCTCAGCTTCATAGGTTATGGCTTTCTAACTGTGCAAGCAGAATATTCATGCTGAAAATACTGACTAATATTTGCTGGCATTTTTTAACGAGAATAACATTCTCTCTGTCAAACCCAGAGATGCTGATTTCAGCTATCACTGGTAATCACATTTGGGGCTGCCACATTCTTTACAAAATGTGGGCACTTCTAAAGGGAGAAAGTGACTGTAAGTAACTGGGATGACTGGTTGGAGCCCACAGTATCCCTGCTATTCTGGTTTCTGCTTCTTCAGGCATTCATTCCTACCCGGTTATTTCCATGATAATCAATGGCCCACCCATTTTTGAGCTATGTGGGTTAAGACAGACAGAATCTTTAAATGCACTGAACATTCTCGCTCATTCCCATCTATTATGATCTTTTTTTTCTTGCCTACCTGTATGAGAGATATTAATAGTTGAGTGGAAGATGTATTTTTCTGATGTTTCTTAACATCCAAGGGGTCAAACAATTTTGTATTTGTAATTATTATGTGTACATCATTGGGTTCTCTGAATTCCTGCTGCTGATGGCTGAAGTAAAAGCTACATTCATGCTGGATCAAAACTCAGCTGAGCGTTATCCTTCCAAGCCCAAAGCATTGTAGAGCACGTACACGCAGGCACTTGCTAGTTTTCTGTCCATAGCCAAGTTATCCAGCTTTTTTCCAAGAGCAGAAGCCTTCCTGGGTTAATGGAAATTCTGATCTGTGAAATATTTTGAGATACAGTCCACGTAATTCGAAGAGTAGGATTTTTCATGTTCCTTGGGGCAGATTCAATGAGCATTTTGCTCAGGAGCAGCGCAGATCCTGTCTCACTACCACTGGTGGGGGCATTCAGGAAGGTCTGGACAAGGTGTTTTCATTTTTTTTCTTTGTGTATCGAAATTCCTCAAGTGTCTGAAGTGGTTGACTTGTCCTTTGTTACAGTGGTGGATGAGAAATACTTGTGGCAGAATTATTAAGGTTGTTAGATGAACAAAGGCTCATTTTATGTTTTCACTACCACTGCCAAACTGCTGTGTTCTCACTGCATAGAAGCAGGTACCTCCTAGTATTTGCCTAGAAACCTTGATCGTGAGCTCTGATCCTCCAAGATGTTGCACAAGCAAAGAACACAAACGTGGCCGATTTTCAACACTTGCACAAGTTGACTGAGCTGCTCTGTTCCCAGCACTAGGTACAGAACACCACAGTCAGCAGACATGGGTGTGACTCTGGTCAAAACTCGTGTAGGTTTGACAATGGTAGGATATTTTCAAGGGAATAGGGATTTTTTCCCAAGTTGAAAGGACTTGAGAACATGAGAAGGTGTGAGGTTACGTACGGTTGGCAAGCTAATGGTAGGACCAAAGTGAGATGGTGGGAGTCTGCATGAGAGCATCACATGAGGGGCAAATAAAGGGGGAAAGCCCAGCTGAGCAGGGTGTTCAGGGCAGTGAGCTGCATGACAAACGTGGCAGGCTTGCTTGATAGTAGGTTAGAGGCTCTCCCTTTTGTATGCTTTGAAGGAATGGCTGGCTGGAAAGACAGGCTAAGATTTTCACTGGGGTAAGATAACTCCCAAATGGAGAGGTAGATCCCAAATGGACAGGCTCTTTCTGAATACATGTGTTACGTGTTTTAGTTTTATGGGCTGGGTTCGCCTTGCTGTGAATACAGAGGGAATGATGACAGTTACTGACTGGCTGGGGAACTGGGTGCAAGGAGGGGACCGGGGGAAGGCAGCCCTGGAAACGGAGGGAGAGAAAATCATCCCAAAGAGCAGGGCTGATAACGCTGTCACGATGGAAACAAAGCAGTATTCCAGAGACCAGGCCAGGAAGTGGATGTCACGAACCTTGGCTGAGCGTCGGAGCCAGATAAGGGAAAGCCGAGGGTGGGCTCGGGGCGGGGGGCTGCAAGCAGCACTGAGGGAGCCAGGAGGAAAGAGGGAAGGAGGAAAGGGCGGCGGGGGACGGGGGTGGGCCGAGGCCGCACGGAGAAGGGCAGAGGGGAAGCGCGGCACAGGACTGGAGATCCAGGGATCGGGCGCGGCTGTTTGCGTGGGAAGGCGGCGGGGCCGACGCAGGGGATGGATCCGCAGCGGAGGAAGCGAGAGCCGGGCCGGGCTTCCCACGGGGAATGACAGAGCAGCGGGAGCGCGGCGCCGGAGGAAGCGGATGCCAGGGGAGAGCCAACATCGTCTCCGCGATAGGACAGAGCGGCGAGGGGGAGGAGGAGGAGCGTGAAGCCCAGGGCGAGGGAGCCTCCAGATAACCGTAAGGAGAACGGCGAGGGCCGGAGCCGCGTCGGGGCCACCTGCCGGCTCCGCAGCGCTGCCGCTCAGCGCCTCCGCAGGGCCGGGACCGCGCCTCGGCGCCGCCCCACCGCCC